>NC_133225.1:35811263-35841263 GCF_040436345.1 Pagrus major | reverse complement strand
ATGTCAGGGAGACAGTCGGACAGCTTCATGTCCTCCAGGTTCAAACTCCTCAATAAGCGGTTGGACTCTAAAAGGTAACCACATGTTATGAGTGACGACACTGCACATCTGCTGATTAGAAAACATCTGGGAGAAACCTGGGAGCAGCAGCAGGGCTTAAAGGAATAGTTCACTCTAGAACGAAATTCAGTCATTATCGACTCACCCTCATGCTGATAAGAAGTCCAGTTTAGTTTCTTATTCCTCAAAGTGCAGCTGGAGACCCGCGGGGGTACCCTCCTGCAGCAAAAATCCATATAACGGGCGTAAATGGCGTCCGAGACGAAAAGGTCCATAAAACTACACAAAAACTTTGTAATATTCCTCCATACTGCTCGTCCGCTGCAATCCTGAAGTGGCGACATCCAGAGTTTACTCAAAACAACGTCATTTAGTAAATTTTTCTAGCCTAAACAGTCACTATACTATATTTGCCTGGAGGCATGCTCCCTGCGTGCACGCGAGTCTCCCTCACAGCTGCTTGCACTACGGAAGTCGCGCTAGACAAGATCAACGAGAACTCACGATAGATACACACCGGACTTCTCATCAGCATGAGGGTGAGTCAATAATGACTGAATTTCGTTCTAGAGTGAACTATTCCTTTAAGGCCATAAAACACCTCGTGGACAGCTAGCTGGACCTATTCCGGAGTCCATCACTGGACCTGTTCAGGGGCCCATCACTGGGTGTGTTTAGGGGTCCATCACTAGACCTGTTCAGGGGTCCAGTACAGGGGTCCATCACTGGACCTGTTCAGGGGTCCAGTACAGGGGTCCATCATTGGACCTGTTCAGGGGCCAAGCCCTCTATATGGGCCAGCCTGCTGTTAGTAGGACAGAGTCATTGTTGGTTTGGCATTATTGGACCATTGGAACAATATACTGTAGAATATCACCAGACTTATGCTCTAATTGGCATCTACTTTACAGAATGTTTTATGTCATCTTTACTCTATTGAGTAGAACATTTTTTCCACATTTTAATTGTTTTTCATTGCCATGGTTACTTTGCATTTCTGTTTGTTTTATTGACTTTTATCCACTAGCAATCCTCTGTACACACAGGGCCCCCCAGCAGTAAAGCTCACCACACAGCTTTGTCTGCACGTTTTAGAAAGGCTGGGACTATGGTGAGGCCGTTACATGGACATGACACTTTACCTGAGAGAGTGGTGAGCAGTTGGCTGTGAGAGGAGCCAGTTGGTAGTCTGATCCCGGCTGCATGGAATGAGATGAGATGTGGTGTGCGTCTGAGCACAGATGTGACGCAGTGCACATCTGTCTGGAGCTCAGCTACTTTGACTGTCAGCTTCTCCAGAGGCAGCTCTGCTGAGACAAGTTCAGCCAACAGTCACCTTAGGTAGATTTTTTTAAGCAACATTATGTAGAAATTTGCATTTTGTGTGATTTGGCACACCCTACAGTTTGTGATAGTGATAGTTTGGAGAGTCTGTTTATTAATCGTCCAAAACCATGACAAGCCAGAGTTGAGACCAGGAGGAAGATCTGCAGTCCTACACACTCTTCTGCGCTTCTTTTAGAGCAGTTACCCAACCCAAAACCCCAATGAGACTGTGTCTATCCCCTGACCACTTACATCAATTAGAAAAAGAGGAGTTTCACATAAAAAATTGAGGAACATTAAATGTAGACTCATAGTGTACCATGCTCCTGGTTCTTATTCTGAATTTTTATCTGAATTCTCAGAGCTTTTCTCAAGTTTAGTCCTTAAAACAGATAGTTTAATTATGGTGGGTGATTGAATATTCATGTGGACATTGATAATGATAGTCTTGGTACTGCATTCACCACATTATTAGATTTGAATGACCTAGTCAGTGTGTACATGAACCAACTCACTGTTTTAATCACACCCTCGACCTTGTTCTGACATATGGCATTAACATTTAATAGTATTCCCACAGAATCCTCTTTTATCAGACTATTATCTAATAATCAATGAATGCCTATTACTGGACTCCACGCCAGAAGGCAAACATTTCTATTCTAGATGTCTGTTTTCCTTCTTAGAGGGGCAATAGAGTCAAGTGTCATTCGCAGGGAGCCTGCAACACCATCAACAAGATGATCATTCTGCAAGGGAGTAGGATTGGCACCGGTGTCGCCTGTTGAGTTGGGACATGACATTGAATGAAAAGCTGATGGAATAATTTCCTTAATTTTAGCTACAGCACTCTCAGGCAAAGCGTAAGAGATTAGCTACATGTAATAACCCCCAAACTCCCATATCAAAGCAGACATCGCGAAAAATCAGAGGAAATGGCATTCCACCAAACTGGAAGAAGCTTGGTTAGTCTGGCTGGAAAGCTTTAAAACTTTAAAACTTGGCACATTTACGCCCGTTATATGGATTTTTGCTGCAGGAGGGTACCCCCGCGGGTCTCCAGCTGCACTTTGAGGAATAAGAAACTACACTGGACTTCTCATCAGCATGAGGGTGAGTCGATAATGACTGAATTTCGTTCTAGAGTGAACTATTCCTTTAAGGACATAAAAACCTGGATGACCTGCAATTTTCTGTTACTGAACTCAGACAAAACAGAAGTTGTTGTGCTGAGCCCTAAACATTTTAGAGACACATCATCTAATGAAAGAGCTACTCTGGATAGCATTACTCTGGCCTCCAGCACCACAGTATGAATCTGGGAGTTATCTTTGATCAGGATTTGTCCTTTAACTCCACATAAAACAAATTTCAAGGACTGCCTTCTTCCACCTACGGAACATTGCAAAAATCAGGAACATCCTGTCACGAAACATTGCAGAGAAATGAGTCCATGCTTTGTTACCTCAAGGCTGGATTATTGTAATTCCCTTTAATCAGGCTGCCCCAATAAGTCTCTAAAGACTCTCCAGCTGATCCAGAATGCTGCTGCACATGTACCGACAAGAACTCATATTAGAGAACATATTTCTCCCATATTAGTGTCTCTGCATTGGCTTTCTGTAACATCCAGAATAGAATCTAAAATCCTCTTGAGGTTTCTGCTTGTTAAAAGCCAGTTTTTTCTCACCACTGTTGCCATGTACTTGCTCATGGGGGAAATGGTGGGTCTCTATAAATAAATCAATTAAAGAGTATGCAGTGTTTCCCCTATATGCATCTAGCAGCGGCGCACCTCCACTGCTGATTTAAATTTTTTTCACGAGAGGGGAGGAGAGGAAAAGGAGGTAAAGGAAGACAGGAGCAGAGGAGTGGAGAGGGCTGCCTTTTATCTCGTACAGTTAGCCTATATTATTTTGTGCTATGGCGCTCAATGCTTTTACTCACAGATGTGTTAATTGACCTGTAGCTATATGAAGCATCCAAAGTGAGGACGCATTCTTATAACTTTAGAAACTAATGTTATATTATTTTGGGCTATCACACATAGTCAGTAAATAATAGAAAGAGAGGACTGTCTTATAACTTTAAAAACTAAAGTTGTATGTTTTCTTGCTACTGTCGCTTCATATCCAGACCTTTCACACACATACTAGTAAAGCATTAAGCATATAAATGAGGAACTTTGCACTTACCTGAATATGTCAGTTCAACGATTATAATAACAAGCATCGGGTAATTGTCAACACTGAAGCAAGCAATGTAGACGGATTCAAGATAATCATCCTCACAGGAGGGAAAACAAACTGTCCTGCGACTTCACGTGAGTGTTGCACAGTAACGTTACAGCAAACACAGTCATGTGTTGGGAAAATAAGAGATAACACTAATCTGAAATAAACAACATTTGTTTGATCCATGCTGATATAAAGAGAGATTGCCTACTGTGTGTAAGGGGCACCATGACGCTACAGCTGTCAATTAAAGACAGCTGACAGATTCCCTCAGAAATATTAATGATTATTTGGACAGGATTCACTGAAGATCATACATTCAGGTTATTTTATCACTGAAAATATTGTTAAATTCAAGTTAATTAGCACTGTGTGATAATACAACACGTCGGTGATGCAAGTTAAAAAAGGAGAGTCAAGAATATCACTGTATATCACTGCAAACACAACTAGCAGTGTTTGCAGTAGCAATGCAGTTTTTCTTAACTGGCATGGTGACACAGTGCACTACATTTGGTATTCCCTTCAGGAATTGCTCTTGAGAAAATATCCTGCCCTGCATGTTTGAATTTTCAGATGATTTAAAAAAACTTGCTCATTTGTAGTTTATGTACTTGCAACCCTTATGCTGCCAGCAGACGATAGAAACCTCCCGGACGTCACACTTTGCAAACGTACCAAAAAAAAAAAAGTGTGCGTGTGATACCTCCGCTGCTACGACTCTGTCCTAGGAGAAACACTGGAGTATGGTCTAGACCTGCTTAATTTGGAAAGTGAGATGACTTTTGTTGTGAATTGGTCGCTATACAAATAAAGATTGATTGATTGATTGATTGATTCCAACACCACTGTGGTAAATAACAATCCCAGCTGTGTTATTACGTCACGTTATGTGTTGAAGTAAACATGTATGTAACGCTTTGATCCTCCCCTCTCACTGAAGTTACATAGTGCAGAAACAAGAGACAGAGACACCCTTCACCCCGCTACAAGACATCAACATGACTCTGAAGCTGTTATTTTCACCCTCTGAGCAGTTTTTTCCTATTTTTGATTCACCTGATCTTTTTGTGTTATAATACTTGCATAAGATCAACCCTGTAATGCACAATCAACTAATATACAATACATCATTTTTTTCAGGACAACCTGGGCTATCAGAATATACATGCTTTAGAGATGTCACATGAATGTGTTGATAATTAAGTGTCCATAAAGAAAAAAAAACAGAAATGACAGCTGAACACTGATCAGATCACTCAGGATGGATAGTGACAGCAGGTATAAATATATGCTCACAGTACTGTCAGTGTTACAGAATGGTTTAGCCACTACAGCAGTGTGTTACTTTCTTTCCACTTCCACCACAAACCCTGCTAAGTGTTACCTGACTTTGGTAGAAGCTTCACAGCACATGACATGTGTGACTCAGCAGTCCTGGGATCACGTGGTGAAAAGCCCATCACAGACTGGATCTCCACATGCAGTGATGTCACGGTGGGGATTGAATCCAGCAGGATCTCCATGAAGTCAGTGCGCGGCAGGACGCTGACGCTCAGATGAGTGAGAGAGCTGCAGGAGCTATGAAACAGCTGCCTCAGGGCTACAGCCAGGCTCCACACGTCTGGGTCCCTGAAGGTCGCTGCACACACAAACACAAATCATTCCTGCACAACACAACTAATGTGTGGTCTAGATTCACTGAAGGGCAAATGCACTATTTATCTATTGATTCAATACAGTAATAGGGTGTACATGTAATTAAATTCATCCCTCTCAGTGTTGCTACAGTTCAATGTCAGAACTCTGTAGCAGTCCCATTGTCTAAGACTTGCTATCTTTCTTTGTTTTGGGCTGATTTTCAAAATTCCTCTGGACTAACTGCAGGTGATTCAGATCACCTGTGTACAGGGTGGGAGACCGACTCCTGATTGAGGAGTGGAAGCAGCTTGGGGCATTTCCCTCCCAGCCAATCATGGTGTGATGACGCCCTTTTGTGAAGGCTAAAAGGAGGTGGGGAATTCTGAATCCATCTCTCTCTCATTCTGAATCTGTCCCCGGCTCACTGAGAACCTCATCCCCTTAGATGACCAGCCAGAAACTCTGGTCTGTTTAGGCCCTGTTGTGTTTTCTTGGCCGCTTCACGTCATTCTAGTGAGGAAACTGTGTTTATTCTTGATCCCCTTGAAACCCAAAACCTTATATACACCTTCAGTTGGACATTTTATTTCCCTGGGGCTTGTAGGAGCACATTTCAGTTTGATTATCCCTGAAGAGGCATTTGTTTATTGATTTATTGTCCAAGTAGCGGACATCCCCTCTAGATTTACATGTTTTTTGTTTCTATTTTTATGAAGGTTGGGCTGCTTGTAAGCATTTTACTGCCAGTACCACCACAACTCAAAGGGCAATACTGCCTCCCTCAATCCCTGCACTCCTCTGCTCACTGCTCCAGTCTGCAGCTCATACTTTATTGTATGGATGTAGACTCAAATGTACTCCAAGGAGTTCCTTACTGCTTCTGAAACACTTTCATTTTAATACTGATCTGCTTGTTCTACCTACAGATGCAGACAAGACCATCGGCCAGAAGATTGCCTATTTCTGTATGAATAATTATTCTTAATGCCTGTCACCAGGTCAGATTTGCATTTATTCAGTCAGAAAAGTCAAAAAATAAAACTACTCTTTATGGTGGAGCTCTGAGGATGAACTAAGGACAGAAGGTTAGTCTGTAGTAGTGTTCTGACTTCGATAGGATACCTGCCTAAAATACCTTGATACCGATACTGAAATGACACCACGGCAAAAATTATGGTTTTAACATCGACAACAGAGGATATGTAGGCTATGTAGCTGTATCATTAATTGTACGATTTATTTATATTACTGTAGAAATGAGCTTGACTAGGAATCTGGGATTAAGCCATCGCAGTTTGTCTTGCCTTGAAAAGTCAAGAAAGTTTGTTTGGCAGGAGGGGTGCTAATAATAGAGCTTGTTATTATTTACTGAGGGGATCTTAAGTGACAATTCTTACATTATAGCAGATGAAAAGAACACAAGTACAGAAATTCTTTGTTCTTTTATTAATTAAAAAACTAACCTCAATAATTTTTTTCTGCTGCAGCTGCTGAGCTTTATAGCCAAAACTAAAAATTGTCTCACAGTTGAAGGATTTTTGTCACAGAACATGTGAAAACCAGAACATTTTTTTTTCTTCAATTCTCTACAACTTATTTTCTGGGCAGTTCTTTGACCACTTCCAGGTTCTTAGACAGGAAAACAGGCATGTCAATGTGCTCCTCAGTCAGCCTACTGGTGTGCTGAACACTCATTCTGAAGCACAGCTTGAGGCTGGAATGCACAGGTACTGTCTGGCAAAATGTGAGAGAGTTGGCAGAGTGGCTGCATGATTCTTCCACCAGGTAAGTGGGTTTTCAGAAGCAATTATCTCTTTTATTTGTTTGTACAAGAAGAATTCACCTGTCAGTTGGTCAGCAGGGGATTTAGAATGACCTGTGGGGGGGTCAGTCAGCCCCACCTGCCTCTACTAGTTCTCCTGACTGCCTGCTTTTCAAACTTGATGGTGGACAGCAGGGTTTTCTGTTTTTGTTCCTCCTTGATCCTCCTGTTGTTGCTGCTCTGCTGCTTGAACCTGCTTCTTTGGCTGTTGTAGAGCTTCAGATTTCTGCAAAAGTATTGCCTTCACCTCTTCCTCCATGGTAACAAAAGTGTCCTTAAATCTTGGGTCGAGGAATGTTGCAGTGTTAAGGACGGTGTCCAGCAGTCTGCTTTCATATCTTGCTGTGAAGTCTGTTCTCATTTTGTTTTTCATGTCACTTGAAAGGGTGCTTTCTCCATCCTTTACTGTCGGACAGGAAAATATTTTCCATTTCAGGGGCGGCACGGAAGAAAACGTTGGGTCATTTTCTCCACTTAATGCATCTGTGAAGCTGCTTAGTGGGCCCAGGACCTCTCTAACAGTTTCTAGTGTTGCCATGTCTGAGTCTTTGGGCATCAGGTGCCATTTCTTCATATTTTCAGCCAAGACAGCACAGCTGGTTGCTGTATACAGAATCTGTCCAGCATCTCAAAAGGTGGAGTTCCAGCGTGTAGGCTCATCAAGGATGAGCTTTTGCTCTAGTAGCTTCAAGGTCTTCGGTTTCTCCTTTAAGCTCCTCATCATTTTGACCGACTTGGAAAAGGCAGACAGCGTTTTCCCAAGCCTAGACAAGCATGTTGAGACACGATCAAGGCCTGTAGCCTTGCCTACATCCAGATGAAGGTTATGGCCAAAACATGGTATCTAAGTGTAGCTTTCAAATGCATTTGAAAGCTGACGGTGCGTCAGTGGTTACTCCAGCCATTTTTGACAGGTCCAGTCCCCAGTTCTCAAACACCATCTCCTCCAGGGCTTCATGGAGAGTGTGTCTGATGTATGATCTGAATATAAAGCTGAACATCCTAAACACCAGGACTGTTTTTCCCAGGATTCAGTGACCACCATATATGCATCAACTGCCCTGCTCGTCGAGATGTTAGTGGTACAAGCAAAAAAAGGCTGGCATGCGAGTTGTGCCTGACTAAAAGTCCTGGTCTCAGTGTACAGCTTTGGGATTTCATTATACATGAAATGATTTCTCCGAGGCATTTTATATTTTTTGTCCAACACAAGGTTCCGGAATCCACTTTTCTCAACTGTATATATTGGCACTTGATCAATACAGATAAACTCAGCTACTGCTCTGTTCAATCTTTTTGCATCTTTTGAATCTTTATCATACTTTTGGATGTTTTCAAGGCTGCAACCTCCCAGGAACAATCCACTTTAGCCTATATAAATAATAATAAACAGAAATGACATTCACTGTAAGTCTGGTACTTCTTGATGTAAAGCTCAAACCCAGGATTATTAGAATGCACACTACAGTAGACTGATCATAAATGACTCAATACACCTCCTTGGCAGAGGTCTGCACTCCACTGAGTGCATTTCTAGTAATAGAAATAAATATTGACAAAAATGTAGGCCTATATGCCCTGATTATCATTACCAGTAGCCTACAGATTGAGTATACATTGATTATTTATAACTGATGTTGTTGATCCGCATAATTTTGAACACCTGATTTCTAGTAGCTTGTAAGTGTTTGCATAGAGATGTTTGCCAGTTGGAAAGTTTGGAAACTGTTATCATTGCCCTAATTGCCTCGTCAAGCTCCGAAGGTGAAAAAGGTTAGCTTAAGAGTCAAGACAAGATACATAGATATTGTCATTCCATCCATATATCGTTACACAGTAAACAGTGAAACAAGATAACGTTTCAGGAGTCCGTGCTATAGCCTCAGCAAATTGCCTCATCAAACTCGAAAAAATTCGCTTGTCTCAAAATAAATCATGCTCATTTGATTTATATTTGAGTGCATGTAACATTAATTATGTTATCTACCACATTTGCTAACCTGTCGCTTTTGGAAATTGTAAACTTTGAAACTTGTACCTCCTGAAGCCATGCTCGTTCTGCTAACTTCTGAAAGTTTAACAATTGGCACCTCCACTGCACCTGCAGGGAGCGGAGCACTGCACACACATACACTGCCCCGCTGCCTCACAGGAAAGAAAAAAAACGGCTCCAATTAAAAACACTCATCCTTGTAGTACCGGTACTGATAAAATGTGGTATCCTACTGTTTTTAACGGCAGGGTATCACAATACTTTTCTAGTATCGGTTTACCGTGCAACGATACTCTGTAGTCTGTAGTCTGGTGGTATGGCACTATAACAAACTTGACTATGTTTCACCATCGTCATCTTTAGTCCAAAGGAGCCCCCAGAATCAACAAAAACTGAACATTCCTTGTAGCAGCTTGAAACATTCAGAAAGTAATACTACTGTATGAAACATAGATTAAATATTAACGAAAGCCAGGATTTAGTTCTGAAAGTGAGATGGTGTTTTAAGGCCAAGCAAGCATTTTCTCCATTTAAAGTCACATAGGACACGGAGTAGTGCCCGACTATAAACTAAAGACTTGTGGCACAGTGAAGGACAACTCATCCAATGAATGGATCACTCCTGTCACTCGCAGACACCACTACATGTCCTGACTGTCAGAGATTTGCACCCTTTGGCCACTTTTTCTCATCTCTAACAAACACGTATCAGAAAGAGGACTCACGGTTGCTCTGTGGTAAACGTGACTTCATCGATCGATTGTGGCAACAGTAACTTGCTAGCCATGACATTTGCTGGTGTGGTAAACTTTTCCATGGTAACAAGCTTCACTAGTCAGGGATGTGGCTGCTACAGTTTAGGATTGTGGGTAGTGTAGTATTGCTCCATACCATGGTGACTAAGATGTGTTCTTTTTAAAACAGGGTTTATATCATACAGAATTGTGACCTCTACAGGAGCAGATACCATTGTTTCACTGCCTCAGAGCTCGTGGTCAGTCTGTCATGGATGCTTACAGCATTATGTCTAATAATCAACATCCTCCATTCAGAATATGAATGACATGTTGGCTCTATGAGTAAACTTACAGTAGTAGCTGTGTAGTGTCAGAGAGCGCAGGCAGAAGAATGTGGGCAGGGTGGGGTTCAGCACTGTCAGGGAGTCAGACCCACAGTTCCTGATCTCCAGACGATGGATCTGTCCTGAGGGACAAGGCCCTGCTGAGGGACCATTACATGGACTGAACAGAGTACAGAGAGCCTGTGGGTCCATAGTATAGTTTGACTCCTCCTCCTCCACAGACACACAATCCATCTTTGAGCGTTTACATGCTGGGGCCTGACCCTCCTGGTCCTCTGAAGGCCTCGCTGTGAGACCTGAACTGCAGCTGGCCTTGTCAGCACTGGCTGAAGCAGCTGTTGAGTCACAGCTCAGTTTCTTACTGTGCATCAGGTTCTTCAGCTCAGGGTTCATATACTGAGATCCCCGTCCATGAAGGAGCCAGGCCAGCACTATGGGAGACTGCAGATGTACGACCAGTTCTGTAGTCACCCCATGGTCCAGCAGGCGATGGAGGACATACAGGGCAGTCTTTGTCTTCTTCTTTGAATCGATGCATTGTGACACACCCACACTCCTGATGTGCTTCTCCAGGAGGTTGAGAAGAGGCCGCTGCTCAGCAGTTAAACCTTGAAGAGGCTTGTGCATGGTCATGAGAGAGAAATGTCTGACACATTTCGCTGCAGCCATCAGGAAGGACGGGCTGCTCAGATCTGTGAGGTTTTGTCTGATGAACGAGTTGGTGAAGCCATAGAAGACAGCTGTAAACAGCCTCCTCATCACTCTGTGTTTGGCCTCTTCTTCTGTGCGCACATCAATTACCTGCAGAGTAACACAAGAGACACATCACACCTGGGCTCTAGATGTTATTGTACATGTGACCTTTAAGACATTACACCTACATGCTTCGGTCCACACATGTCCAGCAGGACTCTGACCCATGCAGAGTAAGTTGATATCCCTGTGAGGAGGCAGACACAAACATGACCTGATCATCTCTACCAACAACTTACAATCACAAAACACCAACTGTGAACTTCCACTACAGTTCTCACCTCTGTGATTGAGGGCAGGCTGGAGCTCATCCAGCTGACAAATAGTCAGATGATGAAGAAGATCCTTAATGAGAGGCACTGGAAGATCTGAGTTTAGACACATTGGTTAGGACATTTACCCTCATTATGGCTACGATGATACAGGAGGACAAGTGCAATGAAAACGACAATAAGCCATGTTCTCTAGCTCTAACATAACGTTACACAAAACTGCTTGGTTACTTAGTTTTAATATCTTTCCCACCTTGCTTCGCTCCTCCCAGCCTCCCTGGTCCCATCTCCATGGAGAAGGATGGAGATTCTCTTTGTTTGTTTGTTTAAAATATACACTTAGCTTAATCAAATTGTTTTTACCATTTCCCTTTCAACAGTTCCAAGCCATTCTAGTCCAGGCAAAATAGCGTTTTACGACAGACTAATTGTAATAGAAGTTTTTTCATCATACATCATTTCAATGAGTTCGACAGCGCCTCTACTGGAGGGATGAACACCAGCAACTACAGAGAGGTAGAGTTCAATCCGTCACGCCTCCTGACGTGCTCATCTTCACCGGGACCACGTCCACGCAGAGCACCATGCCTCCTGTGTCTCCTCTTATCAGGGGACATGTAGGCTAACGTCAGTGACATCCTAACGTCACCTGTCTCTGACCAGTGAGACTGTTCGTGTTACAGAAGACAAGCGGAAACATGTTCACTCACCGAGAAGAGCCTGAACCCTGAGAGCAGAGAAATGTCTCCTGACAGCCTGGAGACACAGCGCTTTCAGACACCTGTCCTCTGAGCGGCCCTGTGCCGCGCTCATACCGCTGTCCCCCATCGTGTCTGTCTGTCTGTGTCTCTGTCTGTCTGTCGGTAGGCTGTGCGCGCGCGTGTGTCTTCTTCTTCTTCTGCATCTTCTTCTTCTGTGGAGTTTGATTGATGTGTTATCTACACACGCTGCATTATCGCCATCTGCTGGAATTGGACGGCTTCACTGTGTTTACCATGTCCACCACACGGCACTGTAACTCTGACTAAAGCAAGTCCCAAGTCATTTTTTCTTACGCAAGTCAGCCAGTAATTATATAACTGATATTTAGTCATACAAGTGTAATTAGAAACAAACAACACAGAAACAGTGAAACACTGACTACACCCAGACATGAACCTGACAACATCAACACAGACAAGTAATGAGTCCCCAGTCATTTCTTTACTATCAAGTTGCTGGTCATCAAAACAGTGAATCATGTCTGATGTCCAGCCAGAGTGGACCATCACCATCCTCTACTCACACCCAGCTGCCAGAGTAAACCACTCGGTGTAGACTAGTATCTTCTCCAGACATCCACCAGGTTCACCAACCTGCTGGCAGCATCCAGCACCATCTTCACTGCCAACTTGTGTCTGTATTTCAACTGCACAATTTATCACCATGGCAAGACATGGTTTCAATACAGATCAGCCCCTTCCTCTCTGCTCCACTTCCTTCTGTAGGGGAGACTGGGGATGGGATGGTTGTACTACTGTTTGTCTCAGCGCCACATAGAACTGTTTGTCTGCTCCGAATGCCACTGTTTCAAACTACTCAACTATATCACAGAATTCATTCACAGATGTCAAATACAGTACAAGGATTTCCATCTGTTCAACCTGCCCCACCTCTTGTGCAGTTAAGACCCCAACTGATATCACACCACAAAACAGGAATGTGACTGACTCAATCACTACCCATTATGCTGTTCTCAGCGCACGACTGAGCTATTGTTGTACTCTACACAGTAACACTGGAAGTCAACCTTCTCCACCTAACAGAAGCTAAAACTTGTACACATAACCAGCTGATACATACAGCAGCAGTTCCTCCTCAGGTCTGCACCAGTCAGATGCTTGGAGCCAAAATACAAGTGTGCTGCCTCAGTCACACACCCACTTCTGAATGAATCAGTTTTTATTTCATTTGACATTTTAAGGCTTCACAGAGAACAGAGAACAACACAATTTCAGCTAGGCACCGAGTCAATTCCATAATTTGACTCCCAAAACTGAAACACATCTGTATTTTACATTGGTTCTCACGTTTCAAAAATAAACATCCCTCTTAAATTATAATTTCCTTCTCCTATTTCCAGTGTTTTTAAAAACACGATGTCTAGAAATGTTAAGGTGTAGGAGCTTATAAAAACTTGATTAGTAGATTCACGATAACCAGCTTTATGTATTATTCTGATTATTCTAAGAGCTCTTGTCTGAAGACGAATGATAGGGTCTAAATTTGTTTTGTATGCATTTCCTCAAATTTCAGCACAGTAAGACATATATGGCATCACAAGTGAACAGTACAATATATACAGATGTTTTATAAAGAACAGCAATAGATTTAGATCATTTCTGTTTAATATGTTCTGTGTGGCTTCCAACACAGTTTATGATCTATAATCACTCCCAAAAATGTTGTTTCATATACTCATCCAATTCAGTTCACACTTCCTGTTGCTGTGCATTAGACTTGTTGACTGCTGAGTCAACACATGCAGCTGTCTCCATACTGCTCTGAGTCATTTTCCTGCAGTATCAATGTCACATGTATGTCACATGACACTGTGATTTTGTTCTTCTGTTCATCTGCGACATCTACTGCATGTCTGTCCATCCCACTGCTCACTGAGGCAAAATTAAACTGATTTGTATTATTTGGCTACACACATTACTGCCCCCGCCTCACCTAATGCAGGTACCACACACCCGTCAGTTTCTCTCACCCGTTGTGTTGGCAGGCTGAAAAGCGGGTGATTTCTCATTAGTTTTAGTTGTACTGCTTTTTAAAAAAGGAGAAACGGCCAGCTTTAGATCAGCTACCAGAATGTCGAAGGAAATACAAATGGAATCAAGATTACTCTAATTCAAAGCAATAAGTGACAATAAGGTCACTCACTGAGGCTGAGCAATAGAATTTAAGTCAGTAGGTATATTTATAAATAATGATAATAATAAAATCAGTATATTAGCGATGATGTGTAAAATTGGTGAGAGTAATAATAATATTATTACTGATCGTCATCATCAGGTGATCAGGTAGTGTTGAAATGAACTGAAGCCAAGTCACTAGCTGCTTTCAAAATGAAATCCTTGTCCTACTCCTCTTCTGAGTTAGGAGCTGTCTGATCTCTGAATGTTTCAGTTTTGTCCTGTTTATTTTGTAATGTAGTGTCTCAATGATGCAAGTTGTTACACTGTGAGTTTTTTTGTGAGATGTTACATGTGAGATAGTCATGATGCACTGTCACAAATGTAAAGACCTCAGGAACAATAGCTGCTGTACTCCAGTATTTTCTAAACTAAGTGGTGCTGTTACAATCATTCCATGCTTCCTCTACTGCCTCCGTTCTGTCATTTCATTTCATTTCTCTTCACTCTCTGCGCATCTTCTGCATGTCCCAGACTCCGCTCTGATCTTCATCACCTTCATTTCATGAATTCTTTGTGGACACTTGGATGATTTCCCTCGTGTGTCCGATTCTTTTTAATGTTGAATTGCAGCCAGGCAGAGCATTATTGCCACCACCTGTCTTGTTAGTGTGGTGGGGTATACTCCCCTAGCAGAGCACGGTGTAATGTTGGTGAGTGCACCCTTGAATCAACTCCTCCGGCAACAAATTCCCTAATCAGGGCCAAGCTATAAGGCACCTGTGTGCCATTGTTCTGCCTCTGCTTCCTGCTCTCTGTCCCTGCTGTGGCTGGCAGTGTTTGGTGTCCCAGGTATGCTGGAAAAGCCATTTTTAATGCATATTCCCACCTGAAATGTATATTGTGAAGATGGTTGAAAGTCCACATGCAGAGAATGATGACAGGATCCATGAATCCAGTCTGATCCTAATTATCAGGCACTCTTCTTCATCTTTTAGTTTGGCAAGTTCAAATAAAAGGGTTAGGGTAAAACAAGTGACGACTCTGAAACTCAGAGCTCACGCGTGTCCTAAGGACTCTGTAAGGACACTCCCACACAGAGTTTAAAAGCCTGCAACTCCCCTCCAGTTAGTTTGAACTGAAGAAGCCTCTTGGATGAGACGTGAAACATCTTCAAGAAATTAAAACAAGTCCAGTTGCTTACAATATAGCACTTTGATCTAATCATGTATCACACCTCCTCCTCCATGATGGCAGATTAGAACAGCTAATAGACATATACATGGATTTGTGACGTGGCTGGACAACACATACAAACTAGTTCTGGACCTTACACCTTAAAACCAACTGTCACACAGGACTATTAATAACAGGACATAATAGGTCTGGCCCACCAGTTTGGCTGTCACACTGAATCAATGTTAACATATTTTGCCCCTAGTGCAATGACTGTATTCATGTAAAGACATCATTTCAATCATGATGGATAGATCACCAATCAATTGTTCTCCTTTATTTTTTCTATATATAAAAAAATCAACAGAAATCTCAACAACCAATAAATATCAGTATATATACATAACATGTGGCGAGAGAGAGTCTGGTGCATCCCTGCTGTTACACTACACCCTTCTGGTCCTCGTGGGAGCGTTGGTGGAAGACAAAAGAGACAGCAGCGTCCCAGGAGGCTTTCAACACCTGGTCCCTCAGGCCCTTCTTGTCAAAGCAGTGGTTCCACTGGGAAAGGTCACTGGTACAGTCAAAGTTGTCTGCAGGAGGCCAGACCTCCCTGCCATTCACACAGCGGCGACAGCGAAACCTGATAATAGCACAGGAGGGAGGAGGAGAGCCTGATCAATACATACGTTAAGTATACACATTTTTATGTAAGGCAAGGCAAGGCACATTTATTTGTATAGCACAATTCAGACACAAGGCAACTCAAAGTGCTTTACAGGGGCATAAAATTACATTAACAGACATTAAAAATTGCATTTAAAATACATTAAAAACAAGTAGGAAGACGTGAAGAAACAAAACAAAACAAGAAATAGGAAAGTAAGCAAAAATAGAATAGGCTTTAAAGAGACAAGACTAATGAATAAAAGTCACAGTGCAGTGCAAAGCCTTGAAATTGCTTCAGTGAAAAGCAATGGCAAAGATCTTCAGACTTGATTTAAAAGAGGTGAGAGTCGGAGCAGACCTACAGTTTTCTGGGAGTTTTGACTCTAGGGACTGAAAGCAGTTCAGAACGTGAAACAGATCAGAAATGTATTTTGGCCCGAAACCATTCAGTGCTTTATAAACCAACAGCGGGATTTGGAAATCTATTCTTTGACAGACAGAAAGCCAGTGTAAAGATCTGAGAACTGGAGTGATGTGATTTACTTTATTGGTTCTTGTTAGGACTCGAGCAGCAGCGTTCTGAATCAGCTGCAGCTGTCTGATGGATTTTTTAGAGAGTCCTCTAAAGACACTGTTACAGTAGTCGAGTCTGATGAAGATAAATGCATGGTCAAGTTTTTCCAAGTCCTGCTGAGCCATACGTCCTTTAATCCTTGATATATTCTTAAGGTGATAGTAGGCTGACTTTGACTTCGTGTGGCTGTGGAAATTCAGGTCGGAGTCCATGATCACACCGAGGTTTCTGCCTTGGATTGTAGTTTTCAATATTACAGATTGAAGCTGGGCAGAGATTGTTAGTCGTTCTTCCTTGGCTCCAAAAACAATTATATCATATCTTATCTCTTATATATCTTGTCTTATCTTTGTTTAACTGAAGTAAACTATATTATAGGACTATATATGGGATTATAGTCCCCTGGTGATATGGTTATGGTCATTTGTGTGTCTTCTGCATAAGTATAGTAATGTATTTGGTTGTTTTCCATTATCTGAGCAAGAGGAAGCATGTAAATTTTGAATAGCAGAGGCCCCAGAATGGAGCCCTGGGGTACTCTGCTTGTCATTTTCATCTGCTCAGATGTGTAAATACCTATAGACACGAAGTAGTCTCTATCATTTAGATAGGATTTAAACCAATTTAGTGCTGTACCAGAAAGTCCCACCCAGTTTTCCTAGTCAGTCCAGTAGTATATTGTGGTCGACCGTGTCAAACACAGCACTGAGATCCAGTAATACTAAGACTGAGATTTTGACACTGTCTGTGTTTAAATGAATGTCATTGAGGACCTTGACTAGAGCAATCTCACTGCTGTGGTCGAAATCCCGACTGGAAGACGTTATTATTTAGAGGTCGACCGATTAATCGGTTTGGCCGATTAATCTGCGCCGATAGGACGTTTTACAAACTATCGGAATCGGCGGAACTTGGCTCCGATAGTGGCCGATGGCTGCAGTTTTTTCCACAGCGCAATAAACTGCTTCTTCCCTGCGCTGCTCTCTGTCTCTCTAAAAAAAAAAAAAGCTCCCTGTCGCTCTGATCACTGAGGGGTGGGGCTGCTCTTCACACAGAGAGAGCATGGGAGAGAGAGAGACGGGTGTATGCAGCGGCAGCAGCGAGAGGAGAGAAGTGAAGAAGATAACTCGAGACGACGACACGTGTTATTGTAAGCGCAATAAAACCTTCACGAGTTGAAAGTCAACAATCATAACCTCCTTGGCGGAGGCAATAAGTACCACTTGTTCAACAAGCATAAACGTGCATCATATTTCAGCATAAACAGCGACATTTCCACTGGCATGTTTTAGCCTACATGACCGCAGTGCTTGTTAAGCTAACAATTAACAGCTTGTTAAGAACACGCTAAAATGAAAGCTGTCTGTGTGTAGTCTGTTCATCTTAGTTTGCCATGAATCTTAAAATTTGGCAATTTCTTGTAAACTTTAGCTGCTGGCTGAGACAAACCAGCCCCCCCCCCCCTCGATTTGTTTCCAGATATTACTGAGTTTATATAGTGACTTTGCTGTTGTAAACTTTACTGTTGCTGCAGTGGAAACAATATGTAGTTATATTTGAAATATAAATGAATTCCTGTTCTGAATTTATTCTTTTAAAAAAAGACAATTAAAAAAACAAACCATTCTTTAGTATTGATAAAGAACAGGACTGTTAAGAGTATGGATAAGATAAAGATAAAATCCTAACATACCATCCCTATAGCTGGTTAGTGGTTACAGCCTGACTATGGGAGGATGAGAAAATCACAGTTCAAATCCCTTCACTATACGCCTTGTTTAACCAGTGTTATTTTGTGATTATTATTTTTTATGGCACACAGTGCCATCACTCACAAAAATGTGAAGGATCACTTTATTTCCCCCCATATTAAAGTGCAACTTAAATCATCCATGTAGATTTGAATAGATATTGAATGCATACAAGTTTAAATTAAATATATTAATATTATGTAATATTAATTACATATTAATCACATATAATAACATATAGCTAATAGCTTGTCAGATTGTTCATTTCCAAAAGTGTTAAATTTTTTCGCGGGGGGGGGGGGGGGGGGGGGGTTGGGGGGAGTGATATCGGCCGATTAATCGGCTATCAGCTTTTTCCTGCTCCAAACTATCGTGATTATATCGGCCTTTAAAAATCCACTATCGGTCGACCTCTATTATTATTATTAGATAATTGTTCATTATTCAGTGATTTCACTGAAAATGATCTTCTGAAAATCGTCCACGGTAAAGGGAGGCCTATTGATACTAGTTAGCTTTAGCTGCTAGCAGGCTTGAGCTGATTCAGAGGCAACGTTCAGAAAGTACTGAAGGAAAAATGTTGAAATAAGGCAGCAGCCTGCTTTATCTACAATTATTTATAGTCCCAGTGGTTTCTAAATATCTAGGAGTCGCTGCTTGTAATCTCTCAGTGAAGAAAAAAGAATAACACTGGGAATAATGCAAGCAGAAGCCAGAGCAAGCAGAAAGGTGTCCCAAGCAGATACAGGAAGCAATGAAAGATACAATAAAAAACACTGGGGCCAGGTGTATAAATAATGGCAATCAGTACTCATATGGGAATGTTTCAGGCGCACCAGCGCACACCAGCACACACTTGTTATACTGGAGCCATCAGCAGGCGATATGCCAGGGTGCAGATGTAATATCATGTGAGAGACGTCATCCAATAATAAAACACTCGCCTCATCATCATACTCTCTTAATAACCATTTAATGTCCACAGTGGAATTCAATAATCTCCTTCACAGGACTTAAAGGGGCACTCTGTAGTTTTGGAGAAGAAATTCAAACTCAGAATGTTAATATTCACAGCATCAAGGAGGTTATAATCCAAACTCAGATATATGCATCTTTTCCATAAGTGAATAAACAAGCTGTTCTTAGAGGAAAATAAGGTCCCAGGACACTGTTTGAAACTAGAAAGGTGGCAGGGTCCACCACATATAAATATATTATCTCACATTTTTAAAACAAAATGACTTGAAAAGTTTGACACTGCAGAGCTGACGTCCTCCTGTCAGATAGCAGCTAAGAAAACAACTCATTCCTCAGTGACAGTAGTCATATCAGAGGACCTCTCTATTGTTACATACAGTTATTTACTGTCAGTAGTTACCACCACAAGTAAATTCTCAACCTGTGGGAAACACTGTAGGGTTTATTTTGCTAATATCAAACTGAGCATCAGCATTAAATGTCTGATTTAAAAGGACTTCTTTAAAATGTATAACCCTCATTAAAACTAGAATTAGATTTAAATAATTACACATGAATGAGTTTTATGAGACAGCTTTGGTGATTACTTGTCATGTGTGTCGCTGGTGGTTTCCTTGTTGAGAACGAAGAGTTCTCGGAGTTCGCCCAGAGAGAAGTGACGCTCCACATCCTGCTCCTCATCCACCACACAGCTGCTCAGGGCTTTCTTATGGGCCTGCCTCTGCAGGATCTTCTCCTCGATTGTCCCCGTCTGCCAGCACACAAACACACAGGTCACAAGTCTGACACATCCATTACAAAGTTCCAAGCTTTGGTCAATGATTGTATCAGTAAGAAAAACATAATTTCTGCAACAGACAATAAGTCTGATGGCTCTAATAGTATGTCCGCATCTGATGAGCTGTGTTGAACTGACAGAAAGCAGCCTGTAGATGTAGCATGTCTTCTTCTGGCCATCTCTCCACACCCGGGCCATTGCCTGCTCGTCATTGGCTGGGTTCCAGTCAGGATCAAACATAACCAAGCGATTAGCACCAATCAGGTTCAGGCCACATCCACCAGCTTTACTGCTCAGCATGAAGATGAACTCTGGGTTCTGGGAGAGAACAGATGGATTTAGATGCTTTACAAAGCTCACAGTGTGGTTTCAAACCATTTCCTACTTACAGATGGACTGTTGAATCTTTCCACAATCTTGGCCCTTTTCTTGATGGACATTGTGCCATCCAGTCGAACATAGAGATATCTGTAAAACATCAGGAGGAGGGTTGTTGCTCACTTTCAACAAAGGGGGGGGTGGGGTGGGGGGGTGCCTGGGCTCCACTAGGTGGGTCCGGGGGAAGAAAATTTTGAACATTTGCAATCTAAATGAATCAATCTGGTGCACTTTGAGAGTATCAATCACGTATCACATCAAGAAGTTGGAATGACAATTTCAAGGTTTTTAATAATGAAATATGAGCAGTTCACCAAAAAAATGAAAATTTTATCATCAGTTACTATAAAACTGTAGTTGTTTTGCAGCATTTTGCAGCAAATTCTGTTTTTGAGATAGAAATCTGATATTTCCCAAACATCATCTACCATGACTCCAACATTTTGTCAAATTTACATTCATAGAAAAGGTGGCCTTTTTTTAGCTTTTCAGCCAGCTGTCTCTTGAACTCGGGGGCAAGGCCGCGTGTTTTTAAGTAACTAGCGTGGTTGTTGGAAACCGATAATTTAGCCAACGCATTTTTGTCTTCCGCTAACTTCTTGCACAGCTCCACAAGTGGCCGGGCCATTGTGAACGAGAGATCATGTTCAGCTATAAACGCAGTCATACGAATTTTCTGTTCACACACACGGTCGGTCATAGATATAGCTGTGGTACCTGTAGCCGTCGCTCCCAGTAAGGTGTGGTAGTATGTGGGAGAGAGCACGCACGGACGCTATGTGACGCTATGTGACGCTATGTGACCCGGGTCTGAAGCATGACGAGCTAATACTTTTTTCCCGCTGCTGCCATACACTAGTTTTCTGGAGCACGGTACACAAAAACAAGCTCCTGGCTCCTTCAGTTTTTGACACCAGCTACCGCGAGGCTTTCCATCTGCTCCGGCCTCCTCTATCCAACCCCAGCGCCACTTACTTTTCACTCCCGCTTCCCATCTCGAGGTTTCTTCGCCTGGTTTAATATACCTGGCATCCATGCTAGCAGTATACAGTAAACCAGCTCCTCACCGCTCGCTAACGTTGTCCGAGGTGCCTGAAAACTTAAGGCTCGCACTACTCTGCCTCTGATTGGCTAGAACTCCTTGGTTACCTTGAGTACCATTGGTAGTTGGAACTATCACTTTAAACGACTGGTTACAGTTTGTTTTTTTTAATCATGTTGCTGTGGCAACATGATTTAAAAAAAAAAAATTAAAAAAAACTTCACCAAAATATTCCTACGCCGGATTTCTGGCACCGTGCCGGAGGTCTTCAAGCCCTGCACATTTATTTGAGACTAAACACGACCACACATTTTCATCGGTCATGGAGGAATGAACTCCTGGGCGTGACCTAAACAAAATGTGATGACACAGCATGAGTTTCTGGCCTGTAGAGGTGTGACTCACTGTGGTGAAAACAAAATACTGCACCTCAATAAACAGCAGTACAACCACATCTCATATCACAACAACTGAGTACATTAAATAAAAGAATGTCTCTTAACAGGTACCTTCTAGATCTGCACAGCTTTTCAAAGAGGTCCAGCGTTTGAGTGTAGTTGGAGACGAGCACCACCTTGTCACTAGTTGTACTTCTCGTCATTGCCAGGATGTAGTCGAGAACAAGCATTTTACCTGGAACAAATCAAACAACTTCTTGATGAGAAACAGAGAGATGACACACAATCATCAAACCTGGAAGAACTACAGCAGAAACAAGCTGTTAGTTGCTCATTCACACACCAGGCAGCCTGCTGCTGCTGCCAAGGAGACAGATGAGAGTGCTGACACTGAACCAAACCAACTGAAAAGCCACTGATCATCTCCACAGAGCTGCAGCACATAGCAGAGTCCTGTCTGCATTTGTCACCATGAGCCACACCTTCACATTCATGTAGTCATGTGATCTGTTCTTATATTGATCCTAGGAGACATTTAGCCAGTGAGCAAACTGCTGAAGGGGACACTTTGCCTCTCATATACTACGAGACATGCTGTATGTGCATGTATTTGGAGAGAGAAAGAGAAGGAAGAGCCTGTGTGCTGTGACACAACAAACACTACAGCAGGTCGTGGTTAAACGGCAACCCCACCAGTTTTCACATTTACAGTGTGTTTTACAGGTCCTGGGGAGTACCACTGCATACGGTACAAAGTAGTTTAAAGCCTTTAGTGGCTCCAGGAAAGCTGTGTGTAATCGAATAACCTGCCTCTAGTGATGTCACTCAGTGGCAGAGTTGCATTTAGGGTAATTTAGTCACCATGTTTTGAAAAAGAAAAAGAATGCGTGGAATAAAAGGTGATCTTTCAGATTCCTTTTTTTTTAAACTGTCGTTAATGAGTGCAGTGAGAACAGTGTTATAGGAGTGCAATGATGGACCAGTGGACTGCTTTAAAAACTCACTAAGGCTGCTCGCTTGTTAATATCTTTCCATCCGTCTCTGTCAAGCAGCGCCCAAAGATCATTCAGTTGGTGTCAAGTTTGAAGGAGAGACTTAAGTTAAAGATATTAAAAAAAGTAGTAGCAAATTGTGGCTTCTGCGTGGTCTGAGCCTGTCAGCTTCCTGATTGGTACTGAGCATGTGCAACAAAAAACAATGTGTCTAATTGAGATTATTATTGATCAAGACTTTTTAAAACAGGTTTAACGTCCTCTGGATGTATTCTGATGAGGTATATGATCTGCTGCTTTCTACTGTTCCATTTTTCCAGTGCGTCCGTGATGACAAACAGGACACACAAAAAAAAAGAAACACAAAGCCATACTCGTCCACTGGCAGTGTGAGTTAATTTCTGATTATTAGCAGGTTTACTAGTGTTTTAAAAAAACACGTATACATGCTAATTTCAGTGTAACAGTGGTATAATATTGATAAATCCTTTAAGTTGAGCTGTTTGTTTTTAAACCTTTGACAGGCTGTACAGGAGTCACAAACAATGACTGATCCCCTCTATGTAATGATGATACAAGCAGTACCACTGATCAGAGCCACAGGTTACCTCCTGGTTATTGTACCTCTATTGTACTTTTTTTGATGTAGACACTAGCCCCATTCACACTGCCCTTTAAGTGCAGGGATCCTGCTGCAATTCTCCGCATTGTCCTGTGTGTGAAAGTTTCAGATGCAGTGAGGGGGGTAGTATCAGAGGCGCAGCAGAGGCGAGCCGGCATCTGTGTGAATGGATAAGCCGGAGCTAAGAGATAAGCAGAGCGGGGGCGCGTCGATCTGACTGTCTGATAACTAAACAGATCCTTCACTCATCAAATAACAGAGAAATGGCCCACAAAGCAACATTACAGGACCAAACAACAGTAATGTGTTAACTGGTAGTGTTACTGGTAGCTGGTGAGTAAGGAGAAATTGTAGATTGTGTTTAGGCATTCTGTGAGGAAAGTTAGTTAAAATATTTAATTTTGTCTAGATACTTTTTGCGTGAATTGTTGTGAAACTGTTTGACGCTGAGTAGCTATCAGTGGGTGTCTGCCAAGTCAGGTGTGGTGAATAGGCTTGATTGCAGGGCGGAGCTAAGCTTGCATGAGGTAAATCTAGCACATATGGGCTAGTCACTACAGCGTCAGCTGCAGCGTCAGGACAGCCGAACAAAGACTTAGGGAGTCTCTCTGCGGGAGTCCAAGCAACCCACTGTCCACCACAGATCGAAGCCATGAGTCCCTGCCAATCCCAGTCAGGACATCTAACCGGAGAAGATTTCACCGGAGACCCACTGCTCGAGGATGTAACCCAGCCAATCTCTGTTACCCAACATTTTTCACCTGTACTGAAGTACTAGGGGGACTATGGAATTGCCAGTCTGCAGTCAAGAAGGTGGACACCATTTCAGCCTATGCCTCCCTGCAGACTCTCCACTTCCTGGCCCTTAAGGAGACCTGGATCACTCCAGAAAACACTGCCACTCCAGCGGCCCTCTCAACTGCCTACTCATTCTCACACTCCCCGAGACAAACCGGTCGAGGAGGAGGAACTAGACTCCTCATCTCACTCACGTGGTCCTACCAGGTCCTTACCCTTGACCACCTAGCCAGATCTGCATTTCCATGCCGTCTGTCACCCTTCCTTTCAAGCTCAACATTGTGGTGATCTATGGCCCTCCCAGTCCTCTCCGTGACTTCTTTGACGAGATGGACGCCCTACTAAACTGCTCCCCTGACGATGGCACACCACTCGTCGTCCTGGGTGACTTCAACATCCCCCCAGAGAAGCTGCGCTCATATGAATTCATCAGCTTCTTCTCCACATTTGACCTCACCCTCTCCCCCTCTCCACCCACCCACCGGACCGGGAACCAACTTGACCTTGTCTTCACAAGGTCCTGTAGTACCTCGGCACTCTCTGTTACCCCGCTCGCTGTGTCCGACCACCACTTTGTCGCTTTCTCTCTCCCCTTGAAGTCCATCGCTTTCCTCGCCCCTACAACTCGCACGGTCACCACCTGTCGCAACCTGAAATCCCTCTCTCCCTCCACTCTCTCCTCAACTGTTCTTTCCTCACTACCATCCACGGAACAATTCTCGCTAATGTCCACCGAGGAAGCCTCCTCCACTCTGTTGTCCTCCCTCTCCTCCTCTTTAAACATTTTCTGTCCCCTCACCTCCTGACCAGCATGATCATCTCCCCCTCCTCCCTGGCTGTCTGAATCGCTGCGAACCAACATATCGGTGATACGAGCAGCAGAGAGAAAATGGAAAAAAATCACATCATCCTGATGACCTTGCTCACTACCACCACCTCCTCTCTGACTTCACATCAACTATTTCAGCAGCCAAATCTGCCTTCTACCTGGCAAAGATCAACTCCTCTGCCTCCAACCCCAGGAAACTATTCTCCATGTTCTCTTCCCTCCTCACCCCTCCCCCTCCCTCACTACTGATGACTTTGCAACTTACTTTATCAAGAAAGTAAAAGACAGCAGCTCCTCATTTACTCCTATGCCCTTCCAGAAAGCACCTCCCCCAACCCTCACCTATGACAGCCTTACCTGCTTCAGCCCTCTCTCCTCTGAAGATGTTCACACGCTAGTGACGTCTCACCGTGCCACCGCCTGTTCCCTCGACCCGATTCCCTCCTCTCTTCTCCAAGACATCTCACACGACATCTTGCCTTTCCTCACCACCCTCCTCCCTCAGTTCAGGCCGTATTCCAGCTCCTTTCAAGACAGCTACAGTAAAGCCACTCCTAAAGAAACTCACCCTAGACTCAGCTGACATCCGCAACTACAGACCTGTATCTCTTCTGTCATTCCTCTCTAAAACCCTGGAACGTGCCGTCTTCTAGGGCTGCCCGATAAATCGAATTTTCATCGTCATCGCGATATGAACATGTGCGATAAACACATCGCAAAAGACTGCCTGACACGCGATGAATAAGAAAAATCATTTTGTTTACATGCGCCATGCATGCACCGTGAGCATGCCAACATTTAGCCTATCAGACAGAGCCCTGGATACAAGGGCCAATCAGATGAAGCCCCAGGTAGCCGTTAGCTACCCTGACAAAATTAAGCGGCATCAGTTTGGTGGTGATTGCCAGGTTATGATGGCTGAGGGAGGAGAAAAAAGCAATGAAAATGGTCGACGAAGGCCTTGTGGTGAAAAGAAACAGCACTTCTGCTATATGAACTTATTTTGGATTCAGGAGAGTTGACGTTGTAACGTGGGCTGGTGAAGGGGAAGGTGATGGTCCACTTTAGTGCGGTTGCTCTGGTTACTCAAGAGACGGCAGGCAACATGTGGGGGTTTCCGCACGGCACTTTTATTCATAACACTGACCATACCATGCCAGGTCTCTACGGCACTAATGTTACAGGCATACATGCAAATGAACACAGGCCGAGGTTCTTCTACCAACACTTCACAAAATAAAGACAAAATAAAAAGGGAAGTCTTCGCTCTGTTAGCGGTATCCTTTCTCATGAGGAGCGGAAGTACACCTGCTCTTCTTCATCATACAGGTTACATTACCCACTAAACAAAAGGAGGCGCCACCTAGTGCCACTACATTAAATAACTGACTGTTACAACGTGTTACAATGACAGGTACTGTGTGAGCACATCAGCACATCTGGGAATGTGGTAACAACCTAACAAAGTTAACATGCTGGTTTTCTTGGCCAAGAACTTGTGTTAAGGGAATAACTAAGGTTGTAATTTGCCCTAACGGGTAGATATTTTTTCCTGATTTTATTTTCTCTTGATTTAGTGGGCTGGCCCTACTCTATTTCAGTTTTGTCCCTCATACTATAGATCTCTGCACCTTGTTAGGCAGAGTCAAGGGCCTTGATGATTGTGATGAGAGACATTACAGTTAATTTAAAGTGCCATGTTTAATTTATATTTATTTAATTATTTAAGTTGTTTCCCCCTGGATGTTTTATTTATTTCAACTCTGCATGGTAAGAGATGTTTTGGTTGAGTTTGCAAGAAAATAGTTTAAAGGGAGCAGGGGAAATTAAACTTTAATTTCATATAGGTATAATGTCTTATTTAAATTAATGTTCTGCTTAATTGGTTGGGTATTCATGTGCAGTTTGTTCAATAAAAGCATGTTCGAAATAATTTATTTCATTCTTTATTCAGTGGACATTGGCTATTCAATGTTTGGGGTCTATGTTAGCAGTGTACCTATTAATGCGGAAACACTATTATTAACTGTATAGTTAATAATATGCAAACTTCAATATTTGTTTACTTATCGCAAGTTATATCGTCATCGCAATATTGAACAGTGTTATCGCACATCGCAGATTTTCCTCATATCGTGCAGGCCTACCGTCTACAACCAACTGTCCTCCTACCTTTCGCAAAACGAACTCCTTGACCCTAATCAGTCAGGCTTCACTCCACTGGGACGGCCCTCCTCATAGTGACTGAGTCGCTCCGTGCGGCCAAAGCCTCGTCCCACTCGTCAGTCCTCATTTTCCTTGACTTATCCTCTGCGTTTGATACAGTCAACCACCAAATCCTCCTCTCCACTCTGGCCGAACTTGGCATCGCTGACTCTGCTCTAATCTGGTTCACATCATACCTGACAAATTGCACCTTTCAGGTCATGTGGAATGGCTCCTTGTCCAAACCCTGCTTTCTGGAAACTGGTGTCCCTCAAGGCTCAGTACTAGGACCGCTTCTGTTTTCAATATACACTACATCACTAGGCTCTGCAATCACATCACATGGATTCTCTTACCACTGTTATGCTTATGACACCCAACTGTTCCTCTCCTTTCGCCCATCCTCAAATACCCATGCTGCCACGCGCATCTCGGAATGTCTGGCAGACATCTCCGCTTGGACTTCACATCATTTCAAGCTCAACCTTAGTAAAACTGAACTCCTCTTCATCCCGGGGAAAGACTGCCCTCACATGGACCTGTCAGTCACTGTCGAGGACGTCATGGTATCGCCTTCATCGACTGTGAGGAACCTGGGCGTAATCCTCGACGACGGACTATCCTGCACCCCCAACATCACCACGTTGGCCCGATCCTGCAGATTTGCCCTCTACAACATCCGCAGGATCCGGTCTTTCCTCACAAAGGACACGACGCAACTCCTGGTCAAAACGCTGGTCATCTCCCACCTTGACTACTGCAACTCGCTCTTGGCTGGACTCCCAGCCTCTGCGACTAAACTGTTGCAACGTATCCAGAATGCTGCAGCGCGCCTCGTTTTCAATCTACCCAAATTCTCCCATGTAACCCCCCCCTCCTCCGTGACCTCCCCTGGCTTCCTGTTGCAGCCCGCATCAGATTCAAGACCATGGTGCTGGCCTTCAAGGCCAACAACGGAACTGCACCCATCTACCTCCAAACACTGGTCAGACCACACGCCCCAGCGCGAGCACTTTGCGCTCTACTACATCAGCTGGCCGGCTGGTACCGCCATCGCTAAGAGCAAACAAAGCCCGCCCAGCGAAGTCCCGACTCTTCTCTGCTCTGGCGCCCCAGTGGTGGAACGAACTCCCGACCAGTGTCAGGACAGCAGAGTCACTCGCCATCTTCCGCAAAAGACTCAAGACTCACTTGTTCAGACTTCACCAAAACAGCGTCTGTTCCCAGCAATAAACTTGAACTCACCATGTGTTTGTCTCCCTCCACTATCGTGTTGTTGTAGTTATTGTCTTGAAAAAAATTAACCGTGGAGAATTGGCGAACAACAAAGGCGGAGAATTGGCGAATTGGCGAACCTCCGATGTGGAGATAATGCAGAGTCTCTGTGTGAAAAGGGCTACTGAGTGAGCAGTATGTTTACCTGGGCAGCCCCATAGGAGCTGTGCTGGGCTGTGCTGGACATGTTCTTACCAGAGAGCTGAGGCTCCACAGCTTTAGTGCAGTAGCCAGGCGGAAACAGATCCAGCGCCCCCTCAAAGCCCTCCTCACCCTCCACACACTTCTCATAGATGAGAACTGGGTCTGGGACACACAACAGTAGTTAGCATTTCTACTACGTAGCACATGATTCTACATCAGATACTACTTTATGTAAGGCCAATACCATAAAAGACAACTAGTTAGACCTGCTTCAAGAAGACAGTCTTTCTCTTGAACACTATAATGTGTAAGAGTGTGTTCCATTTGGTGTAAGCACTTACGATTGCACAGCTTCTTGAGTGATGTGATGGAGGACAGGGAGGAGACACTTATTCTGCCCTCTTGTAGTGTCTCAATGGGTTTGGCCTGCCTCAGGAAGTGCTTATAGAGCTCTGTCTGCAGTGGAGTCAGTCTGCGGGGAAACATTCAGTATGTTTTAATCAAACATCTTTCCTCACAATGGTTCATCATTATAAGAAAATACTACAAGGTACAGTATTAGCTTGAGGGCAGAGGTGATGCTCTGACGATGTGTCTGTGGCCTTATTTCCAGATTGAAATCAAGATCAATGTATGCATGTCCGTCTTCTAAACTCGTGAATGGAGGATATTTGGCTGACAATATAAATAAACTAAAGCTTTATGGTAGAAAAACATGTTTCTAAACAAAGTAAGGAAATGAAGAAAGTATCCGACCTTAAAATCTGTATTCATGCCAACAATTAACAATTACAACAGACCAACATCACTTACAGTCGTGGTGAAAAGTTAACATACACTTCAATAATGAATTTATTATAGGTCTTCTGAGAACGTGACCAAATCTGCTCGGTCAAAAATAAACATACAGTAATTCTAATATTTGGTTAAATGTCTCTTGGCCATTTTCACCTCAGTTAGGTGCTTTTGATAGCCATCCATAAGCTTCTGGTCGTCCTCTGGCTGAATTTTTAACCAGTCCTCTTGACAGAATTGGTGAAGTTTAACTAAATTTGGTGGCTTCTGGCCCAGACTTGTTTCTTCAGCACAGTCCACATGTTCTCAATAGGGTTCAATTCAGGACTTTGGGAAGGCCATTCCAAAACCTCTATTCTAGCCTGATTTAGACATTCCTTTACCACTTCTGATGTGTGTTTGGTATCACTGTCCTGTTGGAACACCCAACTGCACCCAAGAGCCAATCTTCTGCTGATGATTTTAGGTTTTCCTGAAGAATTATTCCATTTACTTTCTTTAGAGCAGCAGATCCACT